>NC_080593.1:34036815-34041815 GCF_027887145.1 Ammospiza caudacuta | reverse complement strand
CAGGAGGAGGTACCAAAACTTTCCCACACCACAAGCTGGGCAGGAATGCCAAAGGCACTTTGCAGCTGTCAGGCTTGCAGACCAGCTGGCTGCACCTCATGCACACCTGGGGAGGGCAGGGCCAAGCACTGGCTGTTAGAGACATGAATCACCTGGCCACATTACCTCATCTGCCAAATCACCCTTCTTCCCTGGAGTCTTTAAGGCTCTATATCCTCCTGTGCCAGCCCAAGCTCACAGGATTCCTTGGGTTTCCCACCAATCAGCCAATCAAGTCACTATTTTGGGGGGAAATTGTGGGTGTTGAGTAACTTCCTACAGCTGTGAGTCAGTTGTGAGACCTCCCCTTTCTTCTCTCTGGCACTGGCACTGGTATGTTCAGGTGTCTCACAGATTCACCATCATCAGCAAGCTCTCTGTGAGAAAGTCATGACAGCAATGTATTTACACCTTAAAAAATGCTGTGAGAATTCACTGTTTCTCAGGCACAGGGCATCAAAACCTGCATAACAGTGGCTTTACCACTGTGTTACTCCTCTTGGTTAGCTACATTGCCATAGTGCCTTCCAGCTCCAGACCTGGACCAGGTGCCATGGTGTTAGCTGCTGAATTGACACAGATCAAAATGATGGTGCCTTTACATTCCAAGTATTGTTAAATCACAAATTCTTCCTGGGGATTCAGCTTTCACCTCTCCTTTTCTCAGATGAACAAAACAGTCACCCAGCCCAGGTACAAGGGTTAAGGGTTTGCTACAGCAAACAAGATCTGTGAGTTCAGCAGTCAAAAACTCTGAAAAAGATCGAGAAATTAGGTCTTTACCCACCTCTGTCAAACCCCAAGAATTGGTCTTCTGAGAGTTTAGATACTCCCCCCCACCCCTTGTAGATACTACCCTGTAATCTTAGATGCCAAGACATTTATCCTATTTTCCTCTATACCTGTGTGTGGAGGTGTCATTCTTTATCAAGTTTCACTGAAAAATATACCAACATCTGTGCAGCAAACAAGGGAAATTAATTACTGTGGAGACATGGGGGAAAACAAAAAGAAATAATATAAATATCAACATTCATTCCAAAAATGTGATATTGAAAACAATTGCCAAATGCAGTAGGTAAGCAGTGCCAGGAGAAAAAAGTTAGGAGACGAAACACACACATGAGAGAAGATGACAATAATCAATATATTAATATAAAACAATAATACAGCTGGTACAATAAAGCGGTACCGTGGGGAGACATGCAGTGTATCATTAGTATTCTGCTCTAATGAAACCCACAACACACAGTGTACATTAACTAGTGCAAAGTCTTCTCAGCACAGTGAATATTCCACCACTTTACTGGCCCATTTATTTTAACTGAAAGAGAGATGATCCTGTTGCCAAGCTATCAGATGGTAAAAGGGATATATTTGATGGATAAAAAAAAAAAAAAAAGAAGAAAGGTCTGCCACAGCTTTGCAAAATATATTTCTAATTTAAATGCGTGTGGTATACAACAGTCGTACCGTACCTGCAGAGACAAATAGAGGTGGGGGTGGGTAAGAGAGAAAGGGGAGGGGGAACAAAGGAGGGGGGAAATATCATTTTAAATAAACAAAAAAAAGTCACAGACATCACTCATTTTTTTTTTCAACCTGTTCTTGTGATACAGATTGACAGCCCTTTTAATATGAAATAAATCAGCCAGGATAAGGAATGTCTCGGAGAACATACAGATTGAGCGCTGATTGACAGAGCTTCTCTGAAACCCATTCTGTTTGTGCTCGGTTTTTTAGCAGCTAACTTGAAAGGATGTCAGGTGCTTTGAAATGTTTCAAGTGTTTTGAACCCAGCAAACAATTGTAAAATGTGCTTATTGGTGCTCAGGCTGAAGCAGGAGCGCGGTGGGGCTCGCAGGAGAACAATGCTGAGGAAGGCAGGCCAGGAGAAATGAAAGCAAAGCTTTCCTCTTCCATTCAGGCACTGTCCAGCCATCAGGATTTTTGGAATGTTGTCAACAACCATACCTAGTTAGCAAGATATTTTAAAGTGAAGATGCCATGTATTGGAAACTTGAATCCTGCCTGGGGAGCGTTCAGCATTGCATTCCCTCTGTAGACTCCCAGTCACTTTTAACCAAGGATTGACTAGTTGCATTGCTGATAACGAGACATGGCATTTTTAAAGCTGTGTGTCCAGTTTGTACCACTGCTGCTTTCCTGTTAGGCTCAGACCAGCATTATGCTGGCTTTGATAATGTTGGAGATATTATGGTTAGCTGTCTCCTTGCATTTCCTGAAATGTCCTATGTCTGTTGTTATCTTGCAAAGCAAATACCAGCACATGTCATAGTCACACTGAGAGAGAAAAGATGAAAACCAAGCCAAATGGCATTTGCAGGCTCTTTTAGCAGCACACCCTTGAGAATGACAATTTAGGCTTGTATGGGTCATTTTTGTACGAGTGTTTTCTGTATGAGTGACTTTTTAAAAAAAATGACTTGACATTTTTGCTTTTATGCAAGGTGCAAAAGTCATTCAGAAAGGAGATATTTGGGTTCTCCCTGTGGAAAATCACCTCACTGAGGGAGAGCACTCAGTAACACAATATGGCTTGTGAAAGCTGCTGGGTTCAGCTCAAATGCTTCTCCCAAAACACTCAAATTTTTCACAGGGAGTGAGACAGCCCCAAAGACAGCAGGTCCACTTGCACAGTTCCATTGTCAGGCACTCCAAACTGAACAGGATGGATGAATAGTCCATGTGCCAGGCTCTTGCCTCTCACCATGGCTCCTTCTGCTATGGCCTTCACTTCTGGTACGGTCAATACCTCGTGCTGGGGAGACCTCTCTCAGCACCCACATCCCTCTGCATCCAGTTCCTCCAAATATCAGATCCCCAGAAGGGAGTTATTCTCTGTGTAGTCCTTTATTTGCTCACTGATGGTTGTCTTTCCAACCTTTGCAGAAAGAGAGAGAAAATTTTGAAAATCTTCCTATATGCTGGAACAAAATCTGTGCTACCGGGAGTGAGAAGAAAGATCTCTTTTGTCAATGTGGAATCAAATGAAAACATTCTTTTAAATACATTTCTCTTAATTTTCCTTTAGTTTTTGCCTTCTAGATCCAGATTGCCAATGTCCCTCTGATTTGATTTGCTCTCTCATTGCCCTCCTTGCTTCCACCTCTGGCAAGGACACCAGCATCTCTGTCAATATCCCTTGCCTTTACAGCTAGCATCCCTAACCTGTAACATGCAATTCTCATGTGATTGCATCAAGATGTGCTCAGAATGCAGTTCTGCTGTGGCTCAGTGCAGTTGGATGTACTGGACAAGAGAGAGGTGGACAAGCACAGGCTGACACTAGGATGAGTGGCATGTCTGATGGGTCAAGGATGGGTCAGTCTGTTGTGGGTGAGCTGACCAGCTGGTCTGCACCTGCACAATAACAGCAAGGTGTTCAGATACAGTGGATGCACTGGAGAAATCACACAGCAGTTTGCCACCAGGGCATTGGATGAATTGCAGAAATTCTGCTTGAGCAGAAATATGAGTCCTCTGGTTTTTGGCTTCAAGCAGCAACATCCTTCTGCCCCATAAAGACATGGTTAGTCACCTAATATGCATGACTATGTGCAAGGTTGCCTCTGTAAAAATGAGATGGGACTATGTACTGCCAGGCACTACCTGGGCACAGAGTGAGTTACTGAGTCCAAGCACTCCTCCTCTCCTCTCCTCTCCTCTCCTCTCCTCTCCTCTCCTCTCCTCTCCTCTCCTCTCCTCTCCTCTCCTCTCCTCTCCTCTCCTCTCCTCTCCTCTCCTCTCCTCTCCTCTCCTCTCCTCTCCTCTCCTCTCCTCTCCTCTCCTCTCCTCTCCTCTCCTCTCCTCTCCTCTCCTCTCCTCTCCTCTCCTCTCCTCTCCTCTCCTCTCCTCTCCTCTCCTCTCCTCTCCTCTCCTCTCCTCTCCTCTCCTCTCCTCTCCTCTCCTCTCCTCTCCTCTCCTCTCCTCTCCTCTCCTCTCCTCTCCTCTCCTCTCCTCTCCTCTCCTCTCCTCTCCTCTCTGTTCACCCCACCTAAAATTTTGCCTGAATTTGAATAAAAAGAAAATTCCAGGGGAAGAATATTTTATCTATCTCTATAAAACCAATAACATAGGGCTTACTGACCAGTCTTTCAATTTCTCCCTCTCCAGGGCCTTCCAGCCACCTTGCACTGTTCACAGACCTGTGTCTGTTAAATCTTACAACAGAAGTCTCTTGGGATTCAATGGCAGTATTATTTCTGTCCCTTATTTCTAGAAGCTTAGGCTGAAGCCTTCACACTACTGTGAGTAAAGGGCAGGAGCCAAACTGTAACTCCAGGAGCTGTGTATTGATCCCTGTTTTAACAGGTGTTTCAAAGAAGATATAGTGTGACCCTGGTCTCTCCTAGCACAAATCACTCCTTAGCCTTCCCCTTCTGCTCCACAGCAGGGAGCTGATGGTGCAGGAGGGAGGACAGTACAGAGCTTCCATCCCCTTTCCAGTTCTCTCTGTGAAAAGGGGGAAATCTACTACTCAAGGACTCTGGGTGCTTGGGTGTCTCATACAGGTCTGAAGGGGGACTCTCTATGATTCTGCTTCCTGCAAAAATGCACAGCAGAGCTGCAGCTCTGTGCTGGAAGACATAAAGCATGGGAGGGCTTTAGAAATCCCTGTCCATTTCCATGCTGCAGGTATTTTTCTGCAGCACTTGCAGGTATCTCTTTGCATCCTGCACCTGTAGGCCCTCAGCAGACATGCCATCAAAAATGAGCTATTTCTTCAGGGGAACAAACAGCACCACAGGGAATCTTCTGCTGGCCCTTCCTCTTTCCCATTCTTGCTTTAGGCAGCTTTAGTCCAATATTCCCACTGCCTTTTAACCTTTTAGCTGCTTATGATCATCCCCTCTGAGGGGGTGAGAGGATTACGTGGAAGTCTGCCTAGATGGAAAATAAAAGTCAGTTTCCCTAAAAAGACTAACAAGTCTCTCATT